>NC_135225.1:19670325-19697825 GCF_052324685.1 Brachyhypopomus gauderio
CCTCACTCTGAGGCATGTATCTCACTCCTAGGCATGTACCTCACTCCGAGGCATGTACCCTCACTCCCCAGGTATGTACCTCACTCCAAGGCATGTACCTCACTCTGAGGCATGTATCTCACTCCCAGGTATGTACCTCACTCTGAGGCATGTATCTCACTCCGAGGCATGTACCTCACTCCCAGGTATGTACCTCACTCCGAGGCATGTATCTCACTCCGAGGCATGTATCTTACTCCAGGCATGTATCTCACTCCTAGGTAATGTACCTCACTCCGAGGCATGTATCTCACTCCGAGGCATGTACCTCACTCCGAGGCATGTATCTCACTCCCAGGTATGTATCTCACTCCCAGGTATGTACCTCACTCCAAGGCATGTATCTCACTCCCAGGTATGTACCTCACTCCAAGGCATGTATCACACTCCCCAGGTATGTACCTCACTCCGAGGCATGTACCTCACTCCCAGGTAATGTACCTCACTCTGTCATGCTAAGCATGAACGTGCAACACCTTACACCACACTGGCCACTCTCTTCTTGGTCATGCCTCTTTAAAGTGTGGGCCAGGAGAGGCTGGTTTGCAGCAACAGAGGTGAGGACCTTATGAAATCGTTACCCCACAGGACTCCAGAGTATGTGGCCAACTGAAAATAAACAGATTTGGGGCTGGGGGCACAGGGCCAGCGTCTGAAACGGGGACAGACAGGAACAGGATTTACTGCCAGCGTTCTTGTCATGGCACCGGTTCAGATGTGTCCTTCCCAGACACTCCTTCTCACTCATTCAGCACCTGTCTACTCTCTCTCTCTCTCTCTCTCTCTCTCTCTCTCTCTCTCTCTCTCTCTCTCTCTCACTCTCTCCACCTAAAAACAAACCACTCACAAAGCCAGTGCCTAGAAATCTGCCAGGATTCTTACCTTGCGGACCAGTCTTCTCTCATAATACACAACTCTATCATTATTTATACTGTCCAAATTCAAGCTCTTCTAGAATGATCCTTGTGGCCTATCATTATAGCTGGCATTACTGACAATCAGGTAAAAGCATGAAAGAGAGAGGGAGGGAGAGAGAGAGAGAGAAGGAGGCCATATCTCACAGGTGATTTATAGGTGTAGCTTGTTAATATCATCTTAGCTTCCTGACACCGGCATGCCATCAAACCAAAAAGAACATTCTAATCAGAAACTGTATGGAATGTCAAAGACCTGCGATGGCTGTTCACATCTGATTACGTCCGTGAGAAGATCTGGTGCCAGCAGACCAAGATAAGTTCTCCCAGGAAAAGCTCCACACCGAATCCAAACTGCAGCACATTGGTTAGCATCAAGCACTATCAAGAAAGAGTCATCCCATAAACCATTACCAAAATGCCTTGCAAATGTGCCATGTGGTGAAGTATATGCTTTGTTCGTGTCTGCTGAGGATCCTGGGGGATTTGTCTGTTCAAGAAAGAAAGACAGCGTCAGCATGAAAGACAATGAGCAGAGACAGTGGCCAAACGTCTGATGATTTGATCAGTCGAGGTTCTGACAAACGGATGCTTCCCTGTCTGGTACTGTAGATGTCCAACTGTCATTCATCAAAGCCAGTTTTTCTCCAAGCATTAGCAGCACGAACTCTGAAGAACCTTAATCGGAGGGTTTGGGGCAAATGGTGGAACATGGGAGACGGGTGGTGGGGTACGAGCAGTGGGGCAAGGGGGCGGGGCAAGGGGGCGGGGCAAGTGGCAGGTCTACGGGTGGGGCAAGAAGAAGAGTGTGGGGAGGGGTAAAGTGTGGGGTAAGGGGTGGGACAATGGGCGTGATAAGGGGAGGGGTAAGGGGCGGGGCAAGGTCCAGGGCAAGCAGAGGGGCGGGGCAAGTGACAGGGCTAAGGGCTAGCAGCAAGAACTTCAAAATGGCTGCAATGAGACAGGAGACCGCTGCTAATGATGGTGACAAATAGAGTCTTCACGCAAATCCTGAAACTCATTTGCAGCCACCCCCTCAGCCCTGAACCAACCCCACCCACCCCACCCAGTAATAGTGAGGAGCGGATAGCCCATCCCAGCATGTAACTCATCTGAAACGTGCCGGTGAGATATGCAATGGTGTAAGTTAACCTCAAACCTTTAAGCGGCCACTCCGGGAGCCTTTAGCTGAGCGAAAGCCCATCTGGCGTGGAACTATTTTGGGGGGCAGCACCACATCCCTCGCAAAAGGGACCTTAGAGCAACCAGCGCGGGGGGGACAGCAGGAGGAACCTGGCCGCGTGTCCCCCGTGTTTGTGAAGGTTAATGGTGACTGTTACCGGCAGCCTAATGAACGCCATTAATTTAGCGCCAGAGTTCCTCACTTTTAAATGACACTATGGGGCGGCGGCCGGTGCCCGAGGTGTAGTGGAGGACGCGTTAGTGCGGTATCCTCCCCTGGGCCGGGACTTGGCAGGAGGCCGGATGACATGACACAGGACCCAAGACCCTGGTCCATAAACATGCCACAGATTCATGTCAGTCTGTCAGCCGCAAACGCACCATCCCACACGCTGCAGCCAAACTGAAACTCTCCATACGACATCCATCCCTGAATATAAATAAATAAATACATTATATATATATATAGATATACCTATATGATATACATAGAGAGAGAAGGAAAGAGGGAAGGAGAGGAGAAGAGAAGAGATGAGAAGAAAGGAGAGGAGAGTAAAGGAGAAGAGAGAAGAGGAGAGGGGAAGAGAGGAAAAGAGAGGAGAGGAGAAGAGAAGAGAGGAGAGAAGAGGAGAAGAGAGGAAAAGAGAGGAGAGGAGAAGAGAAGAGAGGAGAGAAGAGGAGAAGAGAGGGAAAGAGAGGAGAGGAGAAGGGAGGAGAAGAGAGGGAAAGAGAGGAGAAGAGAGGAGAAGAAAGGGAAAGAGAGGAGAGGAGAGGGGAGAAGAAGAGAGGAGAGGAGAGTAGAAGAGAGAAGAGGAGAGGAGAGAAGAAGAGAGGGAAAGAGAGGAGAGGGGAGGAGAAGAGAGGGAAAGAGAGGAGAGGAGGGGGAGGAGAAGAGAGGAGAGGAGAGTAGAAGAGAGAAGAGAGGGTAAGAGAGGAGAGGGGAGGAGAAGAGGGAAAGAGGAGAGAGGGGAGGAGAAGAGAGGGAAAGAGAGGAGAGGAGAGGGGAGGCCTGTGGATTCACTGCTTCATTTGTCTGGTCGACAGCCTGTGTCGGAACTTGCTGCTTATTTACACTAGGAACACACTGGCCATGGCAAAACACAGCAACCTCACACCCCTGACACAGAAGCAAGGGCACCTGCCAGACACACACCTGTGTGTGTGTGTTTGTGTGTGTGCGTGCGTGCGTGCGTGCGTGCGTGCGTGCGTGCGTGTGTGTGTTCCACAAAGCACAGCGTCTGACACACTCATGGTGCATTGAGCTCACAGGTAGAGCAGCACAGCAGTGCCAACATTCCACTTCTCTGAGACGGTGGTGTCAGAAAACCATGGAGGTGATGGAGGCGTTGCCAAACACTGCCCCTATTACAGTCTGCCATATTGTGACAACACGTCGCTGAAACCATGTGCTTCCATTCAGCATGCTCAGTCAGCAGGGTGTAACGTTTCCTCCGTGGCTATACCTCCTCTTTCTAAACAACTTGACGAAAATAAATGCAACGAAAGACGTTGCAATACTTTGAATCGTGACCTTTTTTTGTCATGCAAAAACACCAGTTCATGTCAGTAGATATTTCATTTTACCGATTGTTTTAGACGTAGTGAACGTGGTTTAAACAACGCTTTAGGAGTGGTGATCGCATGGGGTCCTTGCCGTTCACAGGTTGCCCCGCTGTCCTGGGGTAAACTTCACACCACTAAAAAAAAAACAGACAGGATCATCCTGACGGAGGTAAGGGTGGTGTCGGGGTGGGGGTGGTGTCGGGGGGAGGTGGGGGGGGGGGGGGGGGGGGTTTGACTGGCAGGATTAGGGTGGGGTGGTGTGACTGCTGGAATCCAGTGGTGACAGACAGCTCTTATTAAAGCAGACTGCCCCCTCAGTGGAGCCCATTCAGGCCCACGGGCCTCACCAGGGCCTGTGGAAGAATGGAGCGACTGTGGGATGGTAGGGACAGAGAGGGAGAGAGGGAAGCAGAAGAGCAGAGAGAGAGAGAGAGAGAGAGAGAGGGAGAGAGAGAGGGAGAGAGAAAGGGGCTCTTCTCTAATTTGTCTGAAATGGATCTAATTCCTTAGTTCAAAGAGTCAGGGAGGAAGACTTGCTCTGATTGTTCATTCATCTGCACTCGAAAGAGAGATAAGCCCCCCCCCCCCCCCCCCCCCCCCCCCCCCCCCCCCCCACTCACCTCTTTCTGATTCTTTGATTCTCTCGGAGGCTGTAATCTGAGAATCACTGATTGAAGCCCCTAAACCATCCAGCAGGCACAGAGACCTTGCGCTGTTTCATGTTTCGTGGTCTAACTTTTGCGTGGCAGGAGAGAGAATCCATTCAGCATTCCCGGACTCCTCTCTTCCCTGCTTTAGCTGACACAGTGACCACGAATCAGCCGTAATGGGGCCTGTTCTCTTCAGCCAATCAGCCTTTGGGATTCTTTAAGAGATACAAAATCTATATAAAAAAATCAAATGAACTAGTCGATAATGCTAACATGTCTAATAGAAAGTGACAGTGGGCTGCAGCAGGTGTAAATGTATGTAGTGTAGGGGTCAACACATTCATTCATGCTAGTATGAACTGGAGGATGGACCTGGGAGAAACCTTACAATTGCTGTAATCAGAGGATGAAATAATAGTCAGAAACGTTCAGAAACCGTGCGAGCGGAGGGGGATTTGGTGGGATCTGGCCCCAGGCGGGGCAGGCCCATGCAGCTGCGTGTTAAGAGAGTGGAACAACTGCCGGCCACAATCCACAGACCAAGCAAAGACCTGTTACGGCAGGAGCTGCAGGCCTCTAATATCTCAGGAGGTATGTGCGGAGTGACACGTTTACACTTCCCTCCTGTCACACACACACACACGAACACACGCACAATCTTAAAAATTTCCTAACATTGGCCAGCCCCGAGCACAAATGATCTCATCATCCGAGCTGTGGCTGTTTTTACCTCCTCGGCTAAAAATGAGCGCTCCTCCGGTAATTAAGGTACATGAAAGTAGCATCGCGTACCTATAAATTTCCACTCCTAACCACAACCAGGACAGGCTGATTCCTATGGGGTCTGACGGTTAAATGTACATCATGTATATTTGCCTGCAGAGGCGAGAGCTTGGCATTTATTTCGGTGTGAACGCGGGGGAGCCAAGATGTCTCTGGCTAAAATGTACCCCATACACCTGTTGCCGGGGGTGATCGGGAGGAGCGTTTGGCCCCCGTGGTCACGATGGCAACCCCAGATCTGTTGTTATGAATCATCTTTTATGGTTTCACCCTTCACGAAAGGCAGCAGTGTGGCAGCACACCGGCTGGCCGTGAAGCGAGTGAGTTTACTACGCGTGTGAACACTACGCGTGTGAACGCTGGTTCAAGCTCTTACTTTGAGCCTCATCAAATTGTAAACGTGGGGAAATTCAAAGGAACCGTAAATCCTAACTTAACACCTTGTTCTGCGAAAGTCACGGAAAGCAACACAAATCTGGGCTACAAAAACTTTTTTTGTCTGTAGCGTTTGTAGAAAAAAAATGAAAAATCAACAATACAGAAAAGTAATAAGTATGACTTTCCTTCTTGTGACCAACTTTCTAGTCTCCCTAACGCCTCTCCCCCATAGACCTCAGGCAATATTTCACACTGCATTTCTATCACTTATCATGCTTGTCTCACCATAGCTGCCAAAAAACAGCCAACACACTTCCATCTCCCCCATACGTCAGCAGTGTGTGTGTGTGTGTGTGTGTGTGTGTGTGTGTGTGTGTGTGTGTAGTGCTACATTCTTCCTTTGTCTCCCCAGTATTCCCTTGAAGGTTTCAGCTACATGTGCAAGATTTATGGTGTAACGTAATGGATGTGGAAAATGTATTATTTTTTCCTCAGAGCCAAAGAAGAAAAAATAAAAAAATGAGGATGACCTGTATGTGGCTAAAGGAAGCACTTGTGGGTGGGGGGTGGGGGGTCTTGCAGGAGGAAGACAGCATAAATCAAGAAGACCAGGTCCCGGGGCAGAGAAACACAAAACCAGCTAGGGTTAATGGAAGTGCACGCAAGGGTTTCTTTTAATTGCGCCGTTGTCATTTTTTTTTTATTCAAACAAAACGTCCCCTTGTTGAGGTACGGCAGTAAATTACGCCAGGGCCCGGCTGAAAGCTGCGAAATGTCACCCAAACTTTCCACGCGCTGGACCTGCAGGCCGGAGCCTGAAACAGAGAGGGGCTGACGTGGGGGCTTCAGGTCGCGATGGTGCTGTGGGCTATCAGAGCTGTCTCTGATCACTTCATTTAGACCACAGTTGCTTCAAACACACCGTTTCCCTCTGAGTGACAGGGCCTGCTCTGACATGTGAGTGTGTGTGTGTGTGTGTGTGTGTGTGTGTGTGTGTGTGTGTGTGTGTGTGTGTGTGTGTGTGTGTGTGTGTGTGTGTGTGTGTGTGTGTGTCAGCCACACAATGATTCAACCAGACACGAACACACTTATAAACAAAAGAAAAGGGAAATGCAAAGTCATCCTTGACAGTTTCCAAATTCCACATTTTCAAAGGCTCTGACAGAGAAGAGGGTCCAGACATTATCATAAATTATCCCCGAGCTGCATGCTACAGGAAACATGATTTCGTTCTGTGTTGGATCTGAACCAGCGGTAAATTACTGTCGGTCGGTCTTAGAAAGCTGCAAGGACATTTTCCAAGTGTTTTCTACACGTCTTTTGCCGTAAGCTACAGCTCAAGGAGCAGAGCTCTGATTGGTTCCTCCACCTTACACATGATTTCTCACTAATTAAAGGCAACAGCTTTTCAAGGCACAGATAAGGGCGCCCCCCAGTGGATGCATAATGTACAGCATTTCCTGAATATCAGCTTGGCTAAATCGTGACCTGATCATGCAATCAGAGGAGGACACGCAACAAAAGTAATAGAAAATCAAGCGCAAATAATATTTAGAGCACCACAACACACATTAATTCATTTGATACACGGATGGAAAGTCTGGCGTGGTAGATGAAACCACAACACACAGCAGAGAGATATTACAGAGACCAATAGGAGCTTGTTAATATAAAGCCCATCAGGTAACTGAGCCGACTGTGTGTGTGTGTGTGTGTGTGTGTGTGTGTGTGTGTGTGTGTGTGTGTGTGTGTGTGTGTGTGTGTGTGTGTGTGTGTGTGTGTGCTCGAACCATAACCGCTCTGCTTGCGACCCAGCTGTGCCAGGGCTATTTTTACTCGCGCTGAGCATGCTGGGATAGCTCGACACCCCGCCCGCCCGCATCAGCACGTGTTCGGGGCAGCCGGAGAGCGAGCCGGTGATATTATTACTTATTATTGAAATAACCCCCTGCCACCTGTCTCCTCACACATCGCTGCCAAAGTATATACTTATAAAAATGTCTCTCCTCGCTGGGCACCACCATCAGCATCATGCATCTCTCACCCGAGTGCCTGTGAAAGCATCCAGTCCTTAACTTCACATTTACCAAACCATTCACTACCCCGAGGATTTTTTGTCTGTGTTTTTGCATGTCTGCGTGTGAGGTGTGTTTTAATTAATTAAATGCTGCTCGTAGTTTCCCCCCCCCCCCCCCCCCCCCCCATCCCTCCAGGTCCTGCCAGTCTCTGTTAGCACGAACCACGGCCCCGCATACCCGTCTGTCTGGACCTGCCCCTCGCCCGTAAAGCGCTGGCTGGTGTGATCTCACGCCATCGCTGGACGTCCAGATGTCGGACGCTGCTGCGGTCTGTTTGCATCTGTCTGCGTGGGTGTGTCTGACGGAGCGAGTGGGGCCGCTACGCCGTCCCGCGCTACGCCGTCCCGCGCTACGCCGTCCCGCGCTACGCCAGGACACCACGTGTCCCTCTAACGGCAGCTCGTCCAGCTCGTCGGGCGTTTACGCCACGGAACGACAGCTCTCCTGGGCTACGTCCCAGCTGTGGCCACGGCTTCGCTCCCCGCGCTGGCGTCGGGATTCCCGGGAGCTCCGCCTCCTGTCAGCAAGTCCGGGGAGAGAGGCGCGGGTCCGTGCCAGAGAGGAGCGGCCGCGGGCCAGACCGCCACCTCATCCGTCAGAGCCGACGAAAGGCCCGGCCGCGGGCCGGCCAGCGCCGTCTACTAACCAGTACCAGTAACGCTGGGGTAGGCGCGAGGGCCATCCATCACGGCGGGCGTGGCACCGTGCCGGAGAGTGACACAGATGAGTATTCTCATAGACAGGCGGCTTTAATCAACCCGGTCACCTCTGCTATGGGCCTTCGAGTCTAAGTTGAACGGCAAGGATGAATTCACAATGAACAAAGGCCTCTCTCTCTCTTTCTCTCTTTCTTTCCTTCTTTCTCCCTCTTTCCCTCTCTCTCTCCCTCCTCCCTCTTCACTCAACACTAATCCTCTGCTCCAGCTTTTCTCTCCCATCCAGCCCTGTGATGTCATGTATTATTTCAGTTTTTTCCCCCTGAGTCCTCCCGCGAGTCTCAGAGAAACTCTCTCCCACCAGAGGGGGCAGAAACGGGGGTCTCACTCCTCCCACCCACTCCCCCGTAAGCCTGCTGCCCCCACCCCGGGCGAGAGGGGGCGACACGGAGGCCCTCGCTATTCCTCCCCCTTTTAAAACGGACCCTGAACCTGAACCCCGTTCTGACCCGGCACGGCCTTGCATAACTCCCCACATGTAATAGGAGCCAGGGGTGGGGGGCGTCTAGCGCCAGCCTTTGAAGAGCGGAGGGGTCGCCAGAGGTGAGTCCGGAGTCTGAGCGGGGCAAGGAGCACACAGAGGCAGGATTCATCAGCAGCCCCGCCCAGCTCGCTGTGGGCTCCAATGAGCCAGCACGTCCTGCCGACACCATCCAACCATAATTGCTTCCGAGCCATTATTAGGGCGGACTAATGGGATTTTTTGCTAAAATGTCGCCCAGGAGCAAATCATTGCAGGCGTTCAAAATTGCCCTGACTCATTTGGCAGAAGAGTCTACCTCTGTCGCGTTCAACTTCATGCAGGAGCAAAATCAACCGAGATCATTAGCAAAGAGTATCCGTGGTTACAGTGAGCCTGAAACGTAGTTTAGTGTTCCAATCCCCAAACGTCGTGAATCTCTGAATGCACGTAACGAGGTTAGGGGGATTCAATTAGAGTGAGGATTGAAATTAGCCGTGTGGGTTATCAAATCAAACAACTGGATACATAATCATGGAGGAGGGTGGGAGGTTCTTTATCTAATCAAAACGTATCTGCACTGGTGAGGAAGACCTCCTCCTATAGGCTGATGTGTCGCCATTCCTGTAAATCATTTTATTGATATGTTTTGCTTTGTGTGTAATATGTGTTCATGCATAAATATGGCATAAGTTCATTTGCCCCTGTTTATTGAGCTTGAATCGGCATCGTTTGTTTCCGCCTGATAAATCGATAGCAGAAGCCGGAAATGGATTTGGGGGTGGGGGGGGGGGGGGGTAATAGTCTACAAAGGAAAATCTGAGTGCACTTACTTCCAGGTTATATTTGTGGGTGCCAACTCAAATGAGCCACTTCAACTCAAATTGAATAAAAGATATTCAGTGTTCAGGTCAAGCTGGAAATCTGAAAGCTCAAACTGCCGTTCCAGCAAATCCGTAATGAAACTGTATTCCAAAATAAATGAACAAATAAACGGCCTACATGTCCACTAGACGTCTTTTCTCGTGATCGATGGAGGTTTCATCTCGTAAGCATCGGCAGCCGTGAGCTCTCCGTCGGACCCGAACGGCCTGGAATGAGAAGATGAGTACGGGATGTGTCTGTGATCCAGCATGAGTCAGTGTGGATAACTAGTATAAAAACCTGGAATCAGGCTGAGATCCTGGAATCAGGCTGAGATCCTGGAATCAGGCTGAGATCCTGGAATCAGGCTGAGATCCTGGAATCAGGCTGAGATCCTGGACTCCGGATAACTCAGTTTCACTTCTTGAGTGTCTCCAAAAAAAAAAAGGAATCCAAAAAATGCACAATGCAAAAGGGAAGGAAACGGATAACATGTGCATTTAATGCTTCAGACTCCTCCCACATCTAGGTGGGAGGGGCCATACCCCCCTTTCCCAGTATACGCTGCCCAGTGCCCACTACACCCATGAAGTGGAACTGATGGTTTCTGTTGTGTGTGTGTGTGTGCGTGCGTGCGTGTGTGTGTGTGTGTGTGTGTGTGTGTGTGTGTGTGTGTGTGTGTGTGTGTGCCTGCGTGTGCGTGTGTGTTTATGCATATTGCAGTTCTCTCAAATGTTAAGAACGGCCTTTCTCATGAGGTTAACAGACTATTTTATAGGCTGGCAACAGCTCTGATTTTTAAACTGGGATGTTTAATGAGGTAAGGGGACCTTACACCCTCTAAACCTCCACCCTCAATCCCCCCTCTTCACCTCCACCTTCAATTCCCCCTCTACACCTCCACCCTCAATACCCCCTCCACTCCTTCACCCTCAATACCCCCTCTAACCCTCCACCCTAAATCCCCCATCTTCACCTCCACCCTCAATCCTCCCTCTTCACCTCCACCCTCAATACCCCCTCCACTCCTTCACCCTCAATACCCCCTCCACAACTCCACCCTCAACCCTCCCTCTTCACCTCCACCCTCAATACCCCCTCCACAACTCCACCCTCAACCCTCCCTCTTCACCTCCACCCTCAATACCCCCTCTAACCCTCCACCCTAAATCCCCCCTCTTCACCTCCACCCTCAATCCTCCCTCTTCACCTCCACCTTCAATCCCCCTCTACACCTCCACCCTCAATACTCCCTCTTCACCTCCACCCTCAATACCCCTCCACTCCTTCACCCTCAATACCCCCTCCACAACTCCACCCTCAATCCCCCCTCTTCACCTCCACCCTCAATCCTCTCTCTTCACCTCCACCCTCAATACCCCCTTCTCACCTCCACCCTCAATACCCCTCCACTCCTTCACCCTCAATACCCCCTCCACAACTCCACCCTCAATCCCCCCTCTTCACCTCCACCCTCAATCGTCCCTCTTCACCTCCACCCTCAATCCCACCTCTTCACCTCCACCCTCAATACCCCCTCTAACCCTCCAACCTCAATCCCCCCTCCACTCCTTCACCCTCAATACCCCCTCTAACCCTCCACCCTCAATACCCCCTCTAACCCTCCACCCTCAATACCCCTCCACTCCTTCACCCTCAACACCCCCTCCACAACTCCACCCTCAATCCCCCCTCTTCACCTCCACCCTCAATCCCCCCTCTTCACCTCCACCCTCAATACCCCCTCTACACCTCCACCCTCAATCCCCCCTCTTCACCTCCACCCTCAATACCCCCTCTACACCTCCACCCTCAATCCCCCCTCTTCACCTCCACCCTCAATACCCCCTCTTCACCTCCACCCTCAATACCCCCTCCACACCTTCACCCTCAATACCCCCTTCTCACCTCCACCCTCCACCCTCCACAAGCAAGTTTACTGCCCACAGAGTTATAGGTCAACATGTACCCACTGTCCATACCAGGGTCGAACAGAAGGAGCACTTGTACAGGAAACGTCACTAGCCACTTGGCTATGGTGCACTATTTGGCAGGCGATCAGAGCTCAGCGTCATAAAAATAACAAATAAACAAGCAGAAAAACAATATGCAGCACCCAGTCAGTGGGGCAGTCGTATACATGCTGCTGCTTATGCCTCTGTGCTTGACCAAAGTCACACTGCTGCCCACACACACCACACCGGTCTGTCCACCTCACTACCAAACACAGCTGTTTGCTCACGAGCTCTAGACACATCTCTGTAAGCCCAGCGTCCAGCTTTGGGGCTGGAACCTCGGTGTGAAACCATAAAATCCACCCGTAACATGGCCAAGTCGCCATCGGCGTGTTTGGAGAGGTGTGGGGGTATCGGTGCAGACGGCGTTCTCTGTCGTCGTGGCGATGTGGAGAGCGCCCCAACGTGGTGCGGAAGTTCCTGCGATGCCGTGTCCACCCCCCCCCCCCCCACCCCCCCCAGGCACCGGCTCGTTGACCCGCTGATTTACTACACGCATGCCAGGAACATAATGTATAAAGATAACAGAGCAACTACTACAAAGAGTCGGGGGAAAGAACGGGCCGTTTGGACGGGTTCACAGTGCCCGAACGCATTATCATTCCTGTCTTAATCCACCCTCCTGTCTCCCGCCACATGGACCGGTGTCTTATTACTGCCTGTACAGGCCAGGCCACTGCACGAACGTGTGTGTGTGTGTGTGTGTGTGTGTGTGTGTGTGTGTGTGTGTGTGTGTGTGTGTGTGTGTGAATACAGAAGCAACAGTCGTACAGTGCCCTCTGCAGCAGAAACAAAGGTCTGGGTTGCCTGCTCCCCGCTAGCCAGCCGAGGACATTCCAGATATGCCGTAACCTGGATCACCCAAAGGCCAAACAGAGCTCAGGTAGCACAGCCAATTTTAGCAGGGGCTCTGCACCCACACACACACACACACACACACACACACACACACACACACACACACACACACACACACACACAAAACTAATGAGTCATAAATCTGCAACTCTTTCACTCTTTCACTAAAGATTAAATACTTATTTAAACATCTGATTATACAAGACTCTATTCTGTGTGTGTGTGTGTGTGCCGTGTGTGTTTGAGAGAGAGAGAGAAAGAAACTCAAAAATCATTCCACTACAATAACACCCAGGTTAGATATCAAACTCCTCTAACAGAAGTCTGTGAAGGACTTAACAGCAAATGTAATGTGATACAAACCACTTTTCCTGCAGCAGCAAAGGACTCTCCCATGGCAAAAAGCACAGCAGCTGCAGAGAGATTGAGTGTGTGTGTGTGTGTGTGTGTGTGTGTGTGTGTGTGTGTGTGTGTGTGTGTGTGTGTGTGTGTGTGTGTGTGTATGTGTGTGTGAGTGCGTGAGTGTATAGTGCATGTGTGTGTGTGAGTGTGTGTGAGTGAGACTGCAGTAGAACTCTCCTTCCAAAACCTCAAGTCTTTCCTTTATGCCTGTGCACAACCACAAGCACTGCGCAGTACCCTCCACCCAGAGATGTGACCCCATCTCCCCACGGCTACACTCTCCACACCGAGATGTGACCCCATCTCCCCACGGCTACACCCTCCACACAGAGATGTGACCCCCACGGCTACACTCTCCACACAGAGATGTGACCCCATCTCCCCACGGCTACACTCTCCACCCAGAGATGTGACCCCATCTCCCCATGGCTACACTCTCCACCCAGAGATGTGACCCCATCTCCCCACGGCTACACTCTCCACCCAGAGATGTGACCCCCACGGCTACACTCTCCACCCAGAGATGTGACCCCCACGGCTACACTCTCCACCCAGAGATGTGACCCCATCTCCCCACTGCTACACTCTCTACCCAGAGATGTGACCCCATCTCCCCACGGCTACACTCTCCACACAGAGATGTGACCCCATCTCCCCACGGCTACACTCTCCACACCGAGATGTGACCCCATCTCCCCACGGCTACACTCTCCACCCAAAGATGTGACCCCATCTCCCCACGGCTACACTCTCCACACCGAGATGTGACCCCATCTCCCCACGGCTACACTCTCCACACAGAGATGTGACCCCATCTCCCCACTGCTACACTCTCTACCCAGAGATGTGACCCCATCTCCCCACGGCTACACTCTCCACACAGAGATGTGACCCCATCTCCCCATGGCTACACTCTCCACACAGAGATGTGACCCCATCTCCCCACGGCTACACCCTCCCCACATCCCACCGGCTCATCTGGAACTTTATCCCGGGTTAAAGTTAGCACTGGGCAAATCCTTCTTGAGCTAAAGAAGCTAAGCTACAGAGTCTGGAAATATATAGGTTGAGGTGCTCTCGACTATAAGCCCCTCTGAGCTTACTCTCAGCTTAACCGTCGTTTATCGTGACGAGCCCGTAATTCACCGTCAGTTCACCGCGAGCTTTGGCACGAGCGGCGTCCCGCCGCCTCTGCACAACGCGGGACCCGAGTGTCATGTCTTCTTGGCAAGAGGTCAAGTGGAAAACATTCACTGAAAACATTCACTGGAGCTGGAAATTCTGGGTTGTGGGTTTCCTCTCTTGGAAAAGTCCGCGAAATCTTCCACTGGCACATAACCGGGCATGTCTGTAAAATGGAGGGAAAGACATGGGACTACAGAATGGCTCAGCATGTCACGTTTGTGGTCTGTGATGAACCTCTACAGTAATTACAGTGTACAATTCTAAAAAGCTGAGAGGAAAATGACTTTATTATTCAATGGCGCTCACTCCTGAAATGGAGATTGGCTCTCTGTATGCTACAACATGTCCTGGCACATAGAAATTCTACAGGAACCTCGCGCCACTACAGTGTGCAATTCCTTCTTGCATTTTTAACACATCATGGAGTGAGCCTTTGAGAGGGGAATCAAACTTTAAACATTTTTTAAGGATTTTTTTTCTCATTTACCTGTTTTACGTCATAACTAACAAAATGAATGAAGGCTTCATTCATCGCAACTCCTTGCAGTACACTGAAGTTATATTTTTTCGCATTTTGTAGATATTTTAGCGTGACGGAGTGCGCCATGCTTGCCATTTCAATGTTTCAGCAAATAATGGCGGGGTAGTTCCAGCTCCGGGCTCGTTTGATGGGGAGAGGTCGATTGGAGAGCTGTTGTCTCGCGAGCGCCCGGGCTCCTTGCCTTCTCTTCGCGAGCCCCGGGCTTTGTTGTCTTCTTTCGAAGCTTTTCTTTGAGCTTTCATCCCATTTTAGAGTCGAACAAAGCCCGCGCAGCTTTGTTCAAAAACCTTAACGTCGCCACAGAGATAGGCAGGGTCACGCATTGTGTGCGGAAAAATGGAAACTGCGGTATAATAGAAACTAGATACAAACCTATTATTTTAAACATGCAAATGCGATTGATGCCCAGATTGAATTTCTCTTGTTATAAAGTGTTTATTTTCCCCGGTGGTGGCGTTACGTGTTTAATATTTTTTTGATTGTTAATATTTATGCGTGCGAAACCTGCAGCATTCCGTGAATATCCAGACTGAACGATGCGATTTCGTTTTTAAAAAGCCCTCCACCCCATGCAAAATGGAAAGCCACCGTGCATGAGTTGGCTATCGCCGTGTAAACCTAAAATCACACCACAAAAAGGTCCTCGAAAGGTTCTCTGGGTGGCATCCAAAGTACCCAATGTCAAAATACAACCTTGTTAATAGATCACGTTTGCACCTGAACAACAGGGGCTCCAAACTGCCCATACAGATCATCTTTTGGACTCTGTGGGAGAGGATGAAAACAGCCGAGGTCCTCGCCGGTTCTCTCCACGGGGAGCGCAGCAGGTCTCTCCCCGGTCTTCTCGGCTCCTGGCTGTCGTGCTGCGCTCGAGGCCAGGCACCGGCACACCTCCCAGCTTCTCCCGTGGAGAGACTTGTTAAGTGGCCGGGATATGCGGCCGTTTCCCCACTTAATTGGACCCTGTAAACAGGCACTCGTCAAAAAGCGGCTGTTTATGTTCTCGTTAAAAAGGTGGCTGATCATCCCGCTGACCAGCTCTCTCCCCCTGGGCCGTTTAAGGCCGGCGGCGCACCCGGGCTGGCAGCCACCACTCCCCGCGCTTAGCCGGCCTCCACCCCTTCTCCTCCAGAGGTCCCCAGCCGTCATTAAAACGCACCTGATGCAGCTACAGTAAAGGATGAGGTGATGATGGAGACCGTCAGGAAGCGCTTGTTTGTTTTTTGGAGAACAAGTCCACGTTAAGAGGAGAGTGAGAAGAGAAGTGAACGCGAGGTGATTAAACGCTTAGCGCGCACATGATTTGACTGCAGGGACCGCAATTAGGTGCTAAGCTTAAAACGATATGTGGAGCGCATCTAACGCTCCACAACAAATTGCTTTCTTGTTGAGCTTTTACACCACGGAGTTGTAAACTAGGGTAAAGACTAGAACGGCACACTGACTGGACAGTTGCCAAAATATCCATAGGGCATTAGCAGCCAACTGGTGAACCTCATTAAAAAAGTAGAGAAACCTATAACCATTAAAAACCCATTAAGCAGCATGTAATTCTGTGGAACTAAATCGCAGAGAGTAATCAAAAGCACATGAAACCCAGCTGGGAAACTAAGCAAATTGTTTCGATTAAGAGAGAATGCATCATCAACAATACCAGCTTATTTTTCACAAGGTCCATTTCTCTCTCTCTTTCTCTCTCTCCCCCTCTCTCTCTCTTCCAATTTCCTCACTAATTAGATAGATTGATGAAGATGACGGGCAACTGTGTGTGACCTAAATATATGTTTGACCATTCGACTTGCAACAGTTCGAATTTAAATTTTAATTCTCCAACTGGTCTAGCTTGTCATGCATTATAGATAATGGTAGCTCAGACATGTTAGGGTAAACAACTAAGGAAAGATATTTTGCGCTAAGGGTCCATCATTATTGCTGTTTATAATGAAACCCTGTCATAGCTCACTGTACTGTCTGGCCATGGCTCGGACATTTGTATTAATATCTTATTGAAAGCATTTTTGCTAATTTGAGGAAAGAAAAGGTCAGGGAAACAACAGGAATCTGAAATATCGGTTGGTATCTGTCATTTGCTGACCAATTTCTGATAGGCTTTTAATTAATCATGTTTATAAGCTTTATTTCAAGGGAAAAACTGTAGGGCATAATTGAGGTATTCAGTTGTGTATTTCTTTTGGGCATTTCATGATGATAATGATGTGACAGCGTTTAGCAGTTTCATCTCTGAAAAAAAAGATTAAATTAGGCTATCTCCTAGCAAAGTGCTTTATAGAGGACAGCACATATAGGTTTTGAGGCTTGTAAAGATTATAGTTGAGACTCCGTGGACAGACATACCTATGTGTTAAGAGGTGAGCTGGAGCAGGTTTATTATGTGTAAAATGTCATTACGCCCGTCAAGAGACATATTACTTATCCTTTACTAACTTGCCTGCGATTGGCCGAGTCATAACTGAGTTTGAGAGCAACTTGGCACATTTGTTCACATTTAGACGTCAGTGCCTTTGCTATAATGAAGAACATATCATATCCAGTTTCAGCTCAGGCATTGCTGGCGAATAGAATGGCACACGAAATAATGTTGTATTGTCCATTCGAAATATGCAAATGCAAAGATACAGAAACAAAAGAACCTGCCCACCACGGCTGAACTGTGGCCTGAAGCGGAGCTATAATGGTGTTCTGCGTAACACCAAACATTACCGACTTCTAAATATCCACCTGCTTTTTTTTTTCATCTGTAGAGTGACTGCTCCCTCCTTCTCTCGGGATCTCACGTGGGACTCCTCGCCGTCACGGAGTGGAAGCGCTGTGAAACGGCCCGGAGGTTTTGTGGTTGTTTGGCACGTACGGGCGTCGTGCAGCCCGTTGCGGTCCGGCTGAAGTCCTCGCCAGAGCGGATCTCCAGTTTCTGTGCACACTGAAACACCGCCTCACTTCTCCTCACCGTGGGAACCACGTGGTCGCACCACGCGGCCACAACATGACTGCCATTCCGCAACGCCTTCTCGATTCCTCTCGTTCCTTTCTCTTTTTCATCTCTGTGCAAGCTCATGACACCGGCACCAGAGAGCGCGTAAGAGGTGCGACAGTGTGTTTTAGCTCGGTGGAAAAATTTACGAGCGCACTAAGCGATAGAGATTGGTTTACTTAGTGAGCACCAGAATGACAGCCAGTTGGCCACCGATCTACTGTAAAAAAAAACGTTTCCCTGAGCCCGCGCTCAGTTTGCTAACATTACCCCTCCTTCCCTATTAGATAATACAGCGGTTAAATCCAGTGGTGCCTAGCCAGGCTCCCTAATGAGACACATTTTGATAAGTCATCTTCCCTGGAGCAGAGCCATTCTCTCCCAGCGGTGTGTAATAACACTCAGCCAGGCTTGTTTGTGCAGTGCGCTCCGAGTCACCGGTGTGTGGAGATCAGGATTCTGCGAGGGGGTGCGGGCCGCCACGGACGATCTCACGGCCTGGGCGAACAACAGCACTCTGGCTGAGAGAGAGAGTGATGTTATGCCATGTTATATAGGGACAGTCAGACCAAGTGGATGTCTCTCCTCCAGGGGTTAGTGTACACCGATGTGTTGTAGGTGGGTAGCTGTGACCTCAGTTCTCAAACATCCTCTTTCAGAACCTGTCCAGAACTCAGCAAATCAGCATCCCAGAAGAAGTACCCTTCAGTGAACAGCCCTTTCGCTCCCGTCAATGCCCCTGCTGTTTTGTTGTTATAGTTGTTTGCTTATTTGTTTGTTTAGCCATTTTTTTTGCATGTTCTAAGAATGTATCTTTTCGGGCTCCGGAACCAGAGGTGTCCAATCAGGAGGCGCGGGCCACTTTGATGAGGGCCAACCAGGCAGCTCCCCATCGAGCGTCAATCAGTGATTGGTGAGCAGCTCTCAGCGGGCCTCGCAGAGGCCGGCGCCGGGCAGAAGACTCGTTAAGGAGAAGCAGAGCAGAGCGCCGTGGTCCCGTTTGAAGTGAGAGACGTGCAGGAACTCCACAATGGCAGGAAATCTGGGGAGTGAGACTGACGAGGCCTGATGGGAGATGGAGGGAGAGACGTCAGGGAGGACGTCAGACCCGGAGTCATGCGTCCAACTCCTCGGTTCAACTTTGCAGCTGGGGGGCCATGTTCAAGGGGCCTAATCCCACCAGCACCCTGCACACCCACCACAACTGTAGCCACTCCGCTCTCATTTTAATTTAGCAACATTGATTTTACAGTCTGTAATACATGTTGCCAATATATATATTGACCTCTTGACCTATTGATATGTGATTACATGAGAGTTGTACTCAGACAACATTTATTAACTTGTAACTCCTGTTGAGTGTCAGTGGTGACTAGTATGTGAATGTATGTGTAATTAATTTCAGATATGTTGTGTAATTCCATTGCTGTAGCCCTTATACAGTGACTTCACCACGGTTCAAAGCCCCTCACGTTTGACTCCGTTTCAGTTATGTGAGTTTGTCGTCAATGGTTACCTTTTCGAGTGGGGGGGGGGGGGGGGGGGCTTAAAACTGAATTCTAATAGAATTCTAATAGAAGACACAGCATGTTTTAATTGGCTGAGATGTTCTGCCCGTGCCTGATGGGTGCATTACAAGGGCAGTGTGAAACACAGCGGTGCACCGGGCAAAAGGGAGTGGTAATCTTGCAACCTCCTCGTCTAGCTGTGTTTATGGCTCCATTTCCTGAAGTGATGCAACATAATAAGTGCTGACTTGTTTTTGCAACCCTGTTTATTTCCTCTCTGCCTACCAGAGCTCCATAATCGAAACTCTTCAGGTGAAAATATTCACTGACATCAGGCATTTGACTCACTTCATGAGCTCTTATTAACAGATTTGTGTGCCTCACCTAAAATTGATAGAATATGTGCAAAACACATCATGGCTAATCATGTAAAAATATAGCCATAATCAATCACAGGACCTTTTATTATTAAGCTCATGTAAAATCAATTACCTTTTTATTTTATTTCAAGTGGAAATTAAAATGCAGGACATCTACTTTTAATAGAGTAATATTTTACCATGATTCTGTATTTTGAACCCTGAAATGACTGACCCTAAAATGTTATATTGGCTTGTCTACCCAAGTAGGTGAGTTAGCCAACTAACTATCCATCTATATCTGGGGCCACCAGTCCTAATGTAGCTGGCCCTACCAGGTATCAATGACGATGTGTGTGTAATTATACCAAATCTGCAAGACCATGGTGGAGCCGTGGATGAGCTGTGAACCACTGACCCAACCTGCTGGCCTCCACTACTCTCAAAGACAGACTCTCAGAGACAGACTCTCAGAGACAGACTCTCAAAGGCAGACTCTCAAAGGCAGACTCTCAGAGACAGACTCTCAGAGACAGACTCTCAAAGACAGACTCTCAGAGACAGACTCTCAAAGACAGACTCTCAACGGCAGACTCTCAGAGACAGACTCTCAAAGACAGACTCTCAGAGACAGACTCTCAAAGGCAGACTCTCAAAGACAGACTCTCAGAGACAGACTCTCAAAGACAGACTCTCAGTGCCGCATGTAGTTAATTGGTGAAGTTCATTAAGTGGTGGTCATATACGACATTGGCAGATTACAAACCAGCAGGCAATGTCAACAGAACTTCCATGGTTCCATGGCATCCACCAAATCCAGAAAATGGCAACAGGAAACAGACCAAAGCCCAGAAACCACCTGGCGCACATTAAATAGTCTGATGGAACAAATTTGAATTGTCAGTCTGTCCCTAGTCCAGTGCTCCTTTTCAAACAATTTGCACTTAAAGACATAGGATATGTATGCTTTCTCCATGACTGCTTAAGATGATACATTGTAGTATGAGGTGTTTTTAGAAACTGAATTAAACTGAATACTTGAGGCAGAAAATACACCTAATCAGAGTGCTGCTGATGAATCGTGAGACCAGTGCTACTTCTTTGCCATGGAGTGCCAGTCCAACTGACATAGTCAGGCCTGACTGAGCATATATACACATACCACACACACACACACACACACACACACACACACACACACACACACAGAACCACATTACTCAAACAAAGATCTCACCACACTCGCACGCAAGTGTCGTCCAAGGCCAAAAAGCCACAGCAGTGAAATATATTCTAGGGAGTCGGACCATAAAGCTCCTTCTCCCAGTACATCACCTCCGCAGAAATGAACTCGAGCCGCCATCAGCTCAGCGCGGCCCAAATATCACTTCATAATGCGTTTATAATGGTGTACATGGCTCTTGAAAGAGAGGGGTTTATACTACTCCATGTCCTCTTTCATCACTTTGTTTTTTCAGCCAATGGGTTCGAATCCCCGGGTTCCTGAAAGGATTACAATAATAGTCCGTATGAAACTGGATAGGACACTTTCAGACATTTCATACAAGCTGTTGATTTTTCCAGCCCCCTTTTCCCCCCGCAGTCCCCGGCTTCCCCGCGTCTGCTCCCGCCGCCCGAGCAGGGTGCCCGGCTCCACGGACCTCGTCCACGCCCACCTGGCCTCCGCTAACTCGGAACCCGATCTCAAAAGCTTCTCCGAGTTTCGCTCCATTTTCAGCGCCGGACCCAGGCCGGGGATTAATGTCTCACGTGGGCCTGCTCTATTCTCTTATTCAGCCCTCGATGCCCCATTAAACCCGTCTCCCGTTTCATCCGGACCTGCCGCTCTCGTTTCCTCCCGAGTCCTCCCACGCAACAGCTGGCTTTGATTCGGAGAGCTTCGGCCTCGTGTACCGAGCTGTTCCGTCGCTCCAGGTACAGTAGTGGTCCACTCACGGAGCTTTGAAGTCCTTCTTATTATAGAATTGCTCCCGCCCCACTGCTACATGAAAACCCCTCGGACGGGTATCTGAGGTCAGGATAATTTGTTGACGAGAGAAAGTCATGAGTATGTATCAACACAAACCAGGAAATTAATATTGTTTTGGACATGAATATATTTAGGGAAGCTGAAAGTTTGGAGAGGAAGGCAAGCCAAGAAGTGATTCAAATCCAGATTATTGATTGATCAAGACTGGCAGGCCAGTGGCTAGTACTGGACCTAAACAAGTACTGGACCAACCGAGTTCACAAGACAACAATATGATATAAAATCAGAATAATGGTTTTACAATGTTCATTGTTCACTCAAAATAAATCATGCTCCATTTCAACCATGACTGAGATTTGAAGGCTTCCTGGTAATTTTGTACATATTTTCAGAATTAATTTGTTTTTTAACAAAGGCCTAATGAAATTGCAATTCCGCGCTCTCATGTTCTTTATTATAAATAAAGTGCTTTTTGAATGATGGTTATAAGAAAGTGATTTGGATCCCCATTAAAATGAACTGGTTTGTGAGTTCTAGAGATCTTGCGTCTGTGGCGTGAACACTGCTGAGATCTAAAGCCTGTGGTGTCCTCTACGTTCAGGTCAGCGTACCTCTCCTCATCCACAGCGCTGTGAGTCGGAGCAGCGTTGCTCAGCACCACACAGCCTCGCCTCCACTCACATCGTCATCCTCGCTGAAGGAACCCTAGTTGGAGATCTTTGACCTCCCTCGTGTCTCTTTGACCTTGACACCGTAGAAGACCCGTGGTGCTGTGGTCTTCTCCAGGAGACGACAGGGTTGGTTTGCAGTGACGTCCAGCAGGAAGTGCTGTCACATCACCAAAACCGTGTTAATGTGCTACACCCTGAGGCACTGAAGACTTGAATGCATACTGACATTTAGTTGGACAGAATAAGCACTAAAGAGAACATGTATATTAAAAACAGACTAAACTACTGGTGTTGGAAGTCAGTAGCGGGATGGTAGCACTGCTAATCCTGGCCAGGTCTGGTCTGGAAGGATCCACTGTGGCCCAGAAGAAAGGGGCAGCTTGCAAAAATACTCAGTAATTATGAATAAGAAAGAAAAGATCAGAAATATTGATAGTTAATGATTTGAGAAATGGCCAGGATGATGATGATGATGATGAAAATGATGATGATGATGATGATGATGAAAATGATGATGATGATGAAAATGATTAGTTAGAGAATTGTCATTATTGTATATTTATTGAGCAGATTGCGGAGGTCCAGGGTATTAGAATATACATTGGGCAGCAAAACTTCATGAAACTGTATTGTATCTCACATACTAACGGTTAAAGCATGAGATTCTCCAGAGGTTGGCAATGGCACTGTGGTGATTCATGACACCGTGTCTTCCGTGTGTTTCACACATGGGCCTCATGGTCATTTTTACTGTGTAGAACTTTTAGAATACCTTACTAGAATTTTACTACAATTCACATATATTTTTAAAATGTCAATTAAATGTAACATTAATTACCTCTGAACAGCTCATTGTTATTGCTTAATTATTATTCATAAATAAGTAAATTTACCATTTAAATATATTATATATGTACAAAATGAGCAGTGCATTTTAGCCTATCTTTAGCCTCAGAAACGCCCTCTTCAGTGTCTAACAGAGGTGGTCCATTTTCCATACCATACATAATAACATTTGAGTATACTGGAACAAAAAACTATGGGTGATGGAGAAATTCTGAAAACATAACTTCTTTTAATAACTTTTGATATGGGCTTTACTTTATCATACATTCAACTTACATTCTCCATGCAGGAAGGAGACTTGTAAAGTCAAAGTCAAATTTATTTATTTAGTGCTTTTACAACACATTTTGTAAACATCTTTACAATCGTATGGGTCCAGATCCCTAATAAGTAAGCCAAAGGTGACAGTGGCGAGGAAAAACTCCCTATGGTGGTGGGGATTAGGAAGAAACCTCGGGAGGACTAACACTCAAAAGGGAACCCATCCTCCACTGGGCGGCATTAGCACAAGTCTGTATTTGTGGACAAAATGGGGTTCTACACATCTAAGGTTCTTGTTCCTTGGCCAAGTAGTCACAGTCCCTTATAAAGATTATGAGATTATAGGTGTAATGTCATTATGGGGCTTTGGGTTCCAGCTTGGGTTACATAGAGACAATGCTTCAAAATATAATATATAACTGATATGTGTACCAGTGTATATTCATAAATTATTGATGTGTAAAATGTAAGTGTAAAGTGTATGTGTAAAGTGTAAGTGTAAAGTGTAAAGTGTAAAGTGTAAAGTGTAAAGTGTAAAGTGTATGTGTAAAGTGTAAAGTGTAAAGTGTAAAGTGTAAAGTGTATGTGTAAAGTGTAAGTGTAAAGTGTAAAGTGTAAAGTGTATGTGTAAGTGTAAGTGTAAAGTGTATGTGTAAAGTGTATGTGTAAAGTCTACATCAATAGTCCTGCTAAGGAATGCCAGTGATTTCCCATTCTTGCTCAAAGCTGAACACACATCTGAAGTCATCATCACCATCCAGGACATGTCATCCTCCAGATGTCTATTTAAGAGCTGATTCACCTCTTGCTGATAGAGGGTAGCAGCTATTGACATGAAAAGACAGGCTAAGCCCACTGAACTTTTGAGGGGTCTGTACAGTGGGGCCATGGGGGCTTCAAGCTTCCAGAACCTTCCAAACCCTGAATGCTTGTGGATCGATTTAGGTCACACTTGCACCACTGAGCTCCTGCACACCAAAATTGGACAAGGGCTTTCGTGACCTTTAGTTTGTGACCATCCTCTTTCGTGACCTTTAGCTTGTGACCATCCACTTTCGTGACCCCTGCTGCTCTCGGCTATTGGCCCAGAAAGCCAAGCCGATATTCCAAGCCATCAGCGCACCGAGGCCAGTCCTATATTCTACCATACTAACAGTACTAGCATACACCGCATACGTGACAAAGCAGGGCCCGGCGGCTCAGGAAGACCCTCGACATGCTAATCATGTGATCAAACGGGCCGACAGAGAGCAGGTGCTAATGGAGGGGGATTACTGGGACACTGGGACGGTCCCAGCAGCGCAACACCAGGATCAGGAAGGACCCAGTAGCCGGCTGAGGCCGTGTGAATGCCTACCAGGGCAATTAATCAAGGGAACGGGGAGGATCCTGTTACAGAGAGAGGCAAACGTATAGGTTACACCACGTTCCAACACACATACGCGCACACACACACACACGCACATGCACAAGCTTGTCTTTGTATCTGACCATGACTTGCAAGTGATGTACGAGGGCGTTGCTCTGCACTGGTCTAGGTTGTACTTGTGAGGGTCAGTGCAGAGGAGACAGTGGCATGTAGTGACCTAAATGTACACAACAAGGACAGCACGAGCTTATGATGCGAAATTCTTGGATGGAAAATTGCCACAGGTGTCAGGCACAGAAAAATCCAGCAAAGTCACTTTCGCTTGTTATTTTGAAGTAAACAATACTCTGTAATTTCACTGTATTGTCAGGTTTTCTCCAAATCACGATGGCTTGA
The DNA here is from genome assembly GCF_052324685.1 of Brachyhypopomus gauderio. Lineage (NCBI taxonomy): Eukaryota > Metazoa > Chordata > Actinopteri > Gymnotiformes > Hypopomidae > Brachyhypopomus > Brachyhypopomus gauderio. The sequence continues at coordinate 19,695,343 of NC_135225.1, forward strand.
GTCTGACCTCCTTGGTGTAGAAGAACTTTAGGAACATTAACCAGATGACCAAGATCTACTGCCCATATTGCTGGCCAAGTGTAAAGCAGTTCACACATGCAGGACTCCATGGTGAGATCTGGTCTGAACAGTGCATAGTGGAGAATGGAGAGTTAGTTCAACACTATGGATCATCTAGAGTAGTGGCGCCAAGCAGGAAGTGAGGAGCTGTTACCATAGAAACGTGCCTTCCCGTGATTGGATGTGAAAGCTAAACGACATGAGGGCAGGGTCAAAGGTTAGGAACGCAAGCGAGATCAGGCGACATTGGCATCAGCAATGTTCCTTCTCACGCTGAACCATCAGGAACCTGCCATGACTCTGGCTTCATTGGCAAGCTCCCCCGCGCTAATGTCATCGGCTAGATTGCGTGTCTGTTTTTGTTTGTTCGATTTTGTCATGGATCGTTCTCTCCCATTACTAGGACATGAATCTCTCAATCAATCATATTTTACAGCGGGCTCATGTTCTGGTTTACAGGCACGGCAACGCCATCATTCCCAGAAGGAGAAGCAGCTCTGACATTCATCCCAAATGTAATCCTCGGAGTGTAATTCCTAATCTCCCGTTTTGATGACACAAGCATCCACTTTTAGATTTAGACGTATCATCCGAAACAGCCTACGCCCGGGATACGAAATAAAAACCAAATGTCTCATAGACTGCAATAAAATCCATTTTCACGACTCCCGCAGTGTTGTATTACAAGAGCCAGGGTACAAAATGTTTTTTTTTTCTTTCTTTCCTTACCTTCTCTTCAGCCTCCCGTCTTCCTTTGGATGTAGTAATGGGGTCATTTATACACATGTGGTTCGCTATTAAGGCGCTGGTGGATCAAAGGTAGGCCCTAATTACCTGACATGCCTGAGCCCCAAATGCAGCGGCTTCTGGCCCGTCCAAACGAACATTCCGGTGCATTCCGTGCAGGGCGGCCATGTTTATTTGCAAAGTGTGGTAACAGCCTCTGTCAACTTCACTATTTGATCAGGCTGTTTTTCGATTCTTTGATAATTACAGCGTTTTCCTACTCAGTTTAGGCCCGAGGCATTCAAACAATAAACAGACCTCTCAAAAACTAATATTTTGCGAATAAGATATTTATTTAAAAGGTAACTTGGGCCAAGCTTTGGATTATTTGTATGATCAAAACGACGTTTCTGCAGTTTGGCTGAGGCGGCTTTCATGCCGGGCTGCATTTAAATAAATATGAAAAAAGACTTTAAATTGCAAACAGATGACATGGTCCAGTGGAAATCACACTCCTTGGAAGTCCATATGTTGGGCAGTGGAAATATGAATGTGATTCCTACTCATGACTGACTGGAGCTCATGATCCTTTTTTGGGTGAGCTCAATGAAAGCAGTGGAGGAAACAGTGAAGAATTGTCTAAGCAAAAGAGTTTGACTCTTTGGGGAAGGCACTGCATACACTCTTGGTAGCAGGGGGAGAAAATGTCATTTTGTTTCTCTGATTACAGATTTCTGTTTCTTTGCTTGCCCCCAGCTCCCCGTTTAGGGACCCTGGCCACTGCAAACAATCTGTCTGGAGATGGAAATCAAACCCAGCTCTTTGGAAACGTTCTGACGGTAGTCTGCAAGTCCAAAATAATCAGAGAGCTGGAAAACACAGAGTCTTGGTCCTGCAGAGAGCTCGGCACTGTACCGTGCTGAATGCCCACAGCTAGACACCAAAGCCAAAGACCTTTCGAGCCGCCAGAACCAAACCTGCCGTCGCCCGTCCCCCCGTCCACCGTCCACAAAAGAACAAAACGATTCTCATGCTAACGAGTGCTAGTCGACGTAGCCACCGTCTTAGCGCTGTGTCCGCCCAGTCCCGGATCACGTTATCTATGACACCAACTCTCCCAACCTCCCTTAAGCAGGACTCAAACCGTCCATTGCCAAGGCCCATGAGAGATAAACACTGCATACAGCCGTTCTCCAACCGAGGCACCCGACCACATGAGCACGCATGTAAAACAGTGCACATCCATGCTAGCGGGGTGCGCTGGGCCCCTGGCGCTGCATTAATTCACTTTCATGGTTATTTACAGGTCAGAAATGACGCGTGAACGCGCTGGAGTGTGCTGTTAGCCGTGTGGCCAGGCACCGGGCCCCGACCGCACAGCAAATAATGAGCTCCCATGGGAATAGGCAGCCCTGGCTCCCGTGCCCAGAAGTCCATGTCCCTAAATCGAAGCCTTCTCATTACCTTCCCAGTGTCTGTTCCAGGCCTCATGCGGGAGAGCAGACCCGGTTAAACCTGGGGTGTCCAGCCAGGACCCGGGCGCAACCTAACCGCTCCGCTCAGAGGTCAAGGGTTCTTCTAGCACTCAAAGCCAGCAAGGAGCGAATCTGTTTCCACCATTTTAAAATTTCAGTGTCTTGCTATTGCACTGTGGGGTAAAATATACAGTATATCACTGTAATTGGCTCATTTTCCCC